>NC_135523.1:0-20000 GCF_051989575.1 Stigmatopora nigra | reverse complement strand
CTCGGGCGAAAAGGAGCGCCTCCACGCCGTCAACGATGCGGAGGTGGAGCGTCTGATGGAGCGGTGGACGTCGGAGGAATGCTTCAACGCCGTCATGAGCTTCTTTCAGACTAAAGCCAAGCTGTGACGGGTCGCCCAGGAAGGAAGGACGGACGTCCAGTCGCCGAGGAAGGAAGGACGGACGTCCAGTCGCCGAGGAAGGAAGGACGGACGTCCCGTCGCCAAGTGCCTGAGCTTTGTCTGTCCGCTCTGTCTCGACTGATTAACGCGCTGCCGTCTGTGTGACGGCTAAATAAATGATTCCCCTTTCTCTGACGAGTCACTTCATTTGGGGAAATGGAGGTTTTTGGCTTAGCAACTATTAGTCAGGTTTGGTTGCATTTGTTCAGCCATCAAAAACCGGCACCGGTGACGTGTCGTCTACTATCCTGCAAGGTGAGTCTGTGTCTTTAAATCCCGGCCACGTGTCGTCCAATCGTAACGCGACACTCTCGGCTCCGCCCCCTACTCCCGAGTCTGAGCAGGATGGCGGCGGCGCATCAGGAAGGGGAGCTCTACCTGGGCTTTGACTTTAGCACTCAGCAGGTAACTAAATGAAGACTCGCTTCCGACTGACGGACGTTTCTTTTCTTCGCTTTTGATTATTGCAAGACGAGTTCAGTTATTTGTTAAGCCCCCATTTCTTGTAGTATGCAACTCGAATGAGCTTTTGTCAATATTTGTCGACTTGTTTGCGAAGCTAAAGGTGGTCGCCATCGATCGGGACTTGAACGTCATCCACCAGAACCGAGTCCACTTTGATTCGCAGTTACCAGAGTTCAGGTACGGCATTAGGCAAAAAAACAAAAGTCGTTTATGAGTTAGCCACTGGATACTATTTGAAATGGACTGGAGCCCAACTGGTTCTTACATTGCATATAGTTCGGTTTGTTTCTTCATTTCTTGACTTAATTTCGGCAGAATTTTTATCCTTCCTTCACTGGAGCTCGTACCCATTGACCACTTTGATTTCGGTGCGCAGGACGGAGGGAGGCGTCCACGTGGGCGCCGACGGCTTGACGGTGACCTCGCCCGCTCTCATGTGGGTGAAGGTGGGTGCCAGCCGGGTCGCCGACCCGCTCATGACGGCGACCTGGTCAATAATGGGAGGCGTCGCTTCAGGCTCTGGACCTGCTGCTGGAACAGATGCGGGAAGCCGCCGTGGACTTCTCTAGGGTTCGAGCCTTGTCGGGCAGCGCTCAGGTGAGCTTTCCCGGGGCGCCCTGGCGTCGGGGGGCCGCGACACGCCGGCAAATCGACGCCCTCTTTTTCAGCAACACGGCAGCGTGTACTGGAAGAACGGAGCGGGGCTGACCCTCGGATGCCTCCGCGGAGAGCACGGGCTGAGCCCGCAGCTCCAGGTGCGCGCTGGGAGCGAGCGGGGCGGGGGGCGCGCCCGCCCGTTGCCCGCGTTGACGGGGCGGGGGGCGCGTCCGCCCGTTGCCCGCGTTGACGGGGCGGGGGGCGCGTCCGCCCGTTGCCCGCGTTGACGGGGCGGGACGTTTCAGGACTGCTTCTCGGTGCGCGACTGTCCCGTGTGGATGGATAGCAGCACCGGGCCACAGTGCCGGCAGTTGGAGGAGGCGGCGGGTGGGGCCGCCCAGCTTGCAGAAATCACCGGCTCCAGGGCCTACGAGGTGAGCCCCACCTCGTCCCCCGAAGCCGACCGACTGGGCCTGTGCCGTTTGACGCCCTTTTTTTTGTTGGTGCAGCGGTTCACGGGAAGTCAGATTTGCAAAATGCGCCAGGAGCGACCGCGAGAGTTCGGAGAGACGGAGGTCAGCCGCCGACGGCACCTTTTAAGAGACAAGCGCTCCGTCCGCTGTGACCAAAACCTCTCCCCCCTCCTCCGGATGGACATATCCGCTCGGGGTGGGCCTCCCTCCCTCCTTCCCTCCCTCCCTCCCTCCTTCCTTTTCAGAGGATCTCGCTGGTCAGCAGCTTCGCGGCGTCCCTCTTCCTGGGCGACTACGCCGCCATGGACTACAGCGACGGTCGGTGGCGGCATCCACCCCCCCCCCCCCCCCCCCCCATTTTTCCCTCGGTCTCACGGGCCTCCCTCTTTGAAGCTTCCGGAATGAACCTCCTGGATATCCGGAGCAAAAAGTGGAGCGAAGCGTGCCTGGAGGCGGCCGCTCCGGGCCTGGAGCGCCTGCTGGGCACGCCACTGCCCTCGGCGTCGGTGCTGGTGAGGCACGGCGCTCTTGGCCTTTGACCCTTTGGTCTTCTTTTTTTAATTTTTTCAATTCTAGTATTCCATTTTTTTTGCCTTTGGAAAGCTTGGGCAAGCCCCGTTCCGTTGAACTTTAGATGTATTCTTTTTTAAATCAATGACTTTGATGGTTTTCTTTTGGCCGTCAAACAATATCTGCATCCTATATGAATAATGAGAAGATGAGCAGAGTGTGAACCTGTCGACCGCAGGGGAACGTGTCACCCTATTGGGTCAACAGGTTCGGCTTCTCTGACCAGTGCTCAGTGGTGGCCTTCACCGGAGACAACCCGGGTGAGTCTGCTGGCCCGACTGTGGCCCCTACCGGCGGGCGCTCCATGCTAACGCCCCCCCCCTTCCGACAGCGTCTTTGGCAGGAATGAGACTCCGGGAGGGCGACCTGGCCGTAAGTGCGTGTGGCGTGGCGTCCGTTGGACATCTCTTGGCGTGGTGTGGCGTGGCGTCCGTTGGACATCTCTAGGTAAAAGCGTACTCGCGTGCGCCTGTGCCAGGTGAGCCTCGGGACCAGCGACACGCTCTTCGTCTGGCTCCGGCACGCCCGTCCGGCTCTGGAAGGTCACGTCTTGGTCAATCCCGTCGACTGGCGCCAGTTCATGGCATTGTTGTGGTGAGTCTTTCCGTCGCCTTGTTTTGTCTCCAAGCGGGCCTCCCGCCTCGCCGTCTTCCTCAGCTTCAAGAACGGATCTTTGACCCGGGAGCGACTGAGGAACCGCTGCGCCGGAGCGTCCTGGGAAGCTTTTTCCGCCGCGTTGAGACAGACGCCGCTGGGAAACCACGGCTACGTGGGTAAGCCGTCCGCCCCGCCGTCCGGTCCGCCCCGCCGTCCGGTCCGCCCACGTGCCCATCCCCGCTCCCTCTCGCTTCCCCCGGGGCAGGCCTCTATTTTGACGTGAGGGAGATCACGCCTCCCGCGCTCGGGGTGCATCTGTTCGACGCGGAGGACAAGGAGGTAGGCTGCGCCCTCGTACTGGACGCGCCGCCCACTTTGTCACCACCTCCCGCCCGCCGTGCTACTCGCCCCAGGTGTCGTCGCTGAGCGCCGAGGCGGAGGTGCGAGCCCTGGTGGAGGGTCAGTTCCTGTCACGCCGGCTCCACGCCGAGCGTCTGGGCTACTCTGTCGGTAGGAAATGCGCCTCCGGCCCTTTGCCCGAGAGACGCGCGGCCAACTGTCTTCCCCCGTGCGACTTCAGTTCCGGGAAGTCGGATCGTGGCCACCGGCGGCGCCTCTCGTAACAAAGACATCCTGCAGGTGAGCGGGAAAAGCCCGGGCGCCGTCCGGCCTACTTCTTGAATGAGCCATCTTTCTTTTCTCCTCGGCGTCTGCCCGCGCGTCAGGTCTTGTGCGACGTGATGAACGCGCCCGTTTACACCACCGACGTGTCCGACTCGGCTTGCCTGGGCGCCGCCTACCGAGCGTTGCACGGTACGCCCACGCCGAGCCCGCCCCGCCAAGGAAGCCACGGCGGGTGGGCATAAGCGCCCACGGAGGGCTTGACCAGCGCCTCGACGCCCTTTCAGGTGTGCCGGAGGCGTCGGGAGAGTCCTTCTTGGACGTGCTGAAGAACGCTCCGGAAGCTCGACTGGCCGCCACGCCGCAAGCGGAAGCGCGTCGGGTACGTGGGCGCCCGACTCCTCGGCCTTTGAGCCAACGAGTGAGCGCAGCGTGTCACGTCAGGTGTACGATGAGATGCTGCGCCGTTACGCCCGGTTGGAGAAGATAGTTCTGCGGGAGCCCGCCCCCTAGCCGCCGCCCGAGGTCAGGCTGGCATGGGCCCGGGCCCAAAAAGGGCGAGCCGACACTCTCAACTCTTGGGCGACGTGCACGCCGAGCGGCCGCGGGACCCTTTTCATCATTGTGAATTGAAAGAAGTTTGACCCGTGCCCGCTGTCAGCATTCCGTCCCATTAAAGGCCACGCCAAGAGACCGTAAGAATGGAATGACTTTAATGGCTCACAGTCGATCAAGTAGGGGCCGTATTAAGGGTGGCCCCCGGCAAAAGCCAACGCCACTTTTTTAGCCCGTCCGTTCGCAGTCGGCTTCCGCCTCGCCGCCGTCAAGGCGGTGGCTTTCCGGGGGAGGCGAGGAACCAGAGCGCTCTTGCTCCCGCCGGAGGTCCACCGTGGCTTCCGCCTCCAAATTCTCTTCCTCGTCAACGTGCCGATCGCCAGCAGAGTCGCCGTCCGGGACCGCGTGGAGGTCTTCTCCCGCTGCTGAACCCAACAACAACAACAACAAAAAGCCTGCCTTTTGCTCAACGCCCTGGCCGACGTCCGGAGGAACACGTCTTACCGCCGTGGTCGTCCGCCACCTGCGGAAGGCCATGGTATTTTGGAACTCTACTCTTTTACACGTTTCGACTAGCGAGCACCGGACCACAAACGCAGCAGCTTCGCGCTGTCGGCCGATTGGCGGAAGGTGCGCAAAGTGGAATTTGGTCAGCTCTTTCGCACCTGATGCTCAGCCAGAAGGGGCGTCGACGACGGCAAGAAGGGGCGCGGTCCGGGGTCCGGAGGCGACGAATAAGATCGCAGACGTCTGGGCTCGGCGGCGTACGTCTCCAAGGGAAAGGCGCCCGGGCCCGCCGGCGACGTCGAATAGCATCGCGGACGTCTGGGCTCGCCGGCGTACGTCTCCGAGCCAAAGTCGCCCGCCGACGGGGCCTGCGACGTCGAATAGGATCGCGGACGTCTGGGCTCGCCGGCGTGAGTCGGGTGCTCCGGCGGGGCCGTGGACGACGGCCTGAAGGCTGGAGGACCAAAGTGAAATTGGACAGGCGCCAAAAGTAGAACGGCTCGCCGTACTTCTTCTCTTGCTCGTCCCGCTCCGTGTGAAGAGTTTGGAAACCACGCTGGAGGAGACGTGGCGCTGGGCTTCACCGGCAGCCGAGCCGGCAGCCGAGCCGGACGCCGGGCCGGACGCCGAGCCGGACGCCGAGCCGGACGCCGAGCCGGACGCCGAGCCGGACGGCGAGCCGGACGGCGAGCCGGACGCCGAGCCGGACGCCGAGCCGGACGCCGAGCCGGACGCCGAGCCGGACGCCGAGCCGGACGCCGAGCCGGACGCCGAGCCGGACGCCGAGCCGGACGCCGAGCGGAACATCCCGCCGAAGCTCGGCCTGTGGTGGGCGGGCGCTCGGTCTGGGCGGCTGGCCGGGTGTCGGCGACGGCCGGGCTTCTACCTGCGCCTGGCCCTCGACGGGGATCCTGGCCGGAGCGCCTGGCCGCCGCCGCCACCGACGACCCCGCGCTTCCTTCCTTCCTTAGGTGAACCCGGCCGTCGGCATTTCCACGGTACCTGGCGGCCTTTCTCCTCCCCCTCGGCTGGGTCCGGACGCAGCGACATGGCCGACAACGACACCTGTGGGGAAAAAGGCCAGTCAAGCTCAAAATGGAGCCAACCCGACTTGACCTTGAACCCCGAGCGGCCAAGCACTTTGTTCGGGGAAGGTCACGCCATTTGTCGAGCCTTGCGACGATTGGAGACGCGACCCCATTCTCCCTTTTTCCACGTCATCCGAAAACAACGAGGAAGGCAGCGACTCACCTATGAAGACGCCTAGGACGGGACTGGCCGACGGCGTGGATTCCGCCCACGGACGCCTGGGAACTGGTGAAGACCAGCCGGCCTCTCGGGATGGTTCTCTGCGGCGACTGGCGGCGGGGGGCGGGCCTAAAAGATGCCGGCGTCAGCGTCTCCCGTTCTCAGATCGCGGCCGAGACCGGTTCTCTTCTGCTCAGGTCAGCAAACACCCAGCGGCAACCTTTCTGACAGCGCCGCCGTGAACTCTCGTCGCCAACCTTTCTCACGCCGCGGCCGACGCCCACCGCCGACTTTTCTCACGCCACCCGCGTGGGATGAGCGCTAAGCACTGCTATCTCCCCTGTAGGCATGTGTTCACATGTGCTAATCCATTTTTATGACATTGTTCACTAGCATTAGACATTTTCTGCTACTTTTGGGAAAAGGGGAAGAAGCCGCTGGTGAACTTTTTGATCACGTCCTTCAGGCCAGTGTTTCCCGAACTGTTGATTGCCCCAACTTCCTTCCCCTTCTTGTCTGACGGAGGGCTTGCAATTGTCCAATTCTATGAGCTTTGACTGACCTGGGCACCAAGAGGCACCAGAAGGCGCTGTAGCCTCTTCCAGTAGAAGCGCGCGAAGAAGAAGAAGAAGAAGAAGAAGAAGAGAGGTAGAACTCCGATAGATCGATCGAGCGAGCAAAAAGTCTCTTGACGCTTGTTCCCCGTGGTCATTGTGGTCGCAATTTCCACTCGGAATCGGCAAACAACGGAATTGACTGGATCGGAAGTCTACAGCCTCTCCCGCGGTGAGTCCGAAAGACAGCCACCCTCGCCCAATGTTTTGTTGTTTTGGACTTGTCCGCGCGAGCGCACGCTGCTGTTAGCAACGTGCTAATAATTGTTTGCCAAGCAACTCTTGCGCTCAATTCCTCCTTTCGGCTCTGACGTGGATTCTATTTTTTGTTATTATTTTGGATTGGGATGGCCTTTGTGTAGCGAACGTGTCTTGATGCGTCGCCGTCCGTCTGCATTTCGTTGGAGGAAACCTCGTAACGCCACTTTGTTTATTTCTTGAGAGCTGGGGGTATTTCAGGGAGAGAGAAAGAGCGAGTGAGAGTGAGTGAATGAGAGAGAGGGAGAGAGAAAGAAAAAGAAAAAGCGCGAGCGAGCGAGACCCCCCTGCGTTCACGGACTTGTTGTGTTTTCTGTCTTGCCCAGGTGCGGACGGGCCATGGCGGCGGAGGCGCCCGACCCCGGGAGCTGGCTGGAGGTCGTCGAAACGGACGGCCACGGTGACGTGGCCCACAGCCGAGATGCGGCCGTCCAGACGGACCCGCCCTCTCGCCGGTCGGGACGCAGGCGCGCCGGCGCCAAGGGACGCCGCGGGGCTCCCGCGTCGGCTCGCCTTCCCGCCTCCCCGCGAGCCCGCCTCGACCACGGCGCTCCGGCTCCGGCGGCGGAAGAAGCCTGGGCAGACTGGATGATACCCCTGGACTCGCCGCCGGCCCGGCGACCTCAGAGGACGCGCCGGCCTCCCAAGTGGCGCCAAGTGGAGGTTGGGCTGGAAGAAGGTCAGGAGCACATTTTTTTCTCTCACTTTGGCCATTGAGCATCTTCACCTATGTGGGCTGTGGCGCTGTGTCATCAGGTGCGGAGACGGAGGTGGAGACGGACACGGAGGCCGCCGTGTGCCACGTGTGCGGTCAGGTGATGAAGACCAAGTCCAGCCTTTCCCGCCACTTCTTCATCCACACGGGCCAGAAGCCCTTTGCCTGCCACCTGTGCGGCCTGCGATTCAACCGCCGCGACAACCTGCGCCACCACCTGACGCGGCTGCACCCGGGGGGCGTGGCCCGCCGCCAAGGCCGGCCCCCCGGCCCCACCTGGCTGTGCCACGTCTGCGGCAAGACCTTCCGCTGCCGCTCGGCGCTGCGCACGCACGAGGTCATCCACCTGGGGGTCAAGCCCCACCGTTGCGACCTCTGTCCCAAGGCCTACATGCGCACCAACGACCTGGAGCACCACCGGGCCACGGTGCACGGCGAGGGCGAGGACGGGGCGGAGGGCCACCGCCGGCGTCCTACCCGCGGCGCATCCTTGCTGTGTCACTTTTGCGGCAAAGAGCTGAAATTCCGCTCGCAGCTGGCGGCGCACCTTCTGACCCACACGGACGAGCGCCCGCACCTCTGCGACGTCTGCGGGCGCAAGTTTGCCCGCCGCTACCAGCTGGAGCGCCACAAGGACGTGCGCCACGCCGAGGCCGAGCGGCCGGGGACGGAGGCTCGCCCGGCCGTCCGGCGTTTGCGCTGCGCCCTGTGCCCCCGCCGCTTCTGCGGCCCGGCCCGCCTGGAGCGGCACGGCGCCCGTGCGCACCCGCAGGAGGCGGGGCCGCTCCCCCCCAAAGTCTTCCCCTGCGCCACCTGCGGCAAAGAGTTCAAGTTCCCCTCGCTGCTGAACAATCACGCGGCCGTGCACAGCCAGGAGCGGCCGCACGCCTGCGACTTGTGCCCGCGCCGCTTCCGTCGACCGGGCCACCTGAAGCGCCACCGCCGCGTGGTCCACCTGGACGGCGCCCGCTTGCCGCAGAACTTTGTGTGCCACGTCTGCGGCCAAGACAAGAAGTGCCGCTCCCAGCTGGCACGACACGTCATCGTGCACACCGACGAGCGACCCTTTGCCTGCGAGGTGTGCGCCGCACGCTTCAATCGCCAAGGCAACCTGCAGCAGCACCGGAGGCGCGTGCACGGCGCGGACCCGCCGCCGCCGGACGCCGACGAGCCGCTACTCTTGGACTCTGACCAGCCGCTAGTCTTGGACTCCGACGAGCCGCTAGTCTCGGACTCCGACGAGCCGGTAGGGGACGCCGCGCCGGTCGACTGACGGCTCGGGTCCACGTCCCTCTCCCGGATCCCCACCGTTGGGGAAGTCGCCCGATTTGTGGCCTTTTTTTTTTGGCCAGAGCAATAAAAATCAGTTCCACTCACTTTGAGCTCTCGGCTCTGGTTTTTACTGGGACTGTTTGGTGAAAATACCAAGTGGTAGTGGCGGGCCGGCCGTCGGGCCGGTCGTCGGGCCCGTCTCGGAGATCCAGAGGCCGGCCGTCGACGGTCCGCGAGAGGAGCGCGAGGAGGAGGCCGAGCGCTCGCGCCCCGAGCTCGCCGCCTACCTTGGGCCGAGCGCTCGGCGGCGACAACCGGTGGCGGCGACCGCCGCCGTCAGCAGCAGCAGCGGGATTGTGGGAAGGCCCACGTACAACAGCAGCGGCGGAAACCTGCCTGAAATACACCCAAGTAGCGTATGTCACCGCGACGGAGGCTTTTTTTTTCTTTAGAGAACGAGAATAAGAAAATAACCCTAACCCTTATTTTTTTGTATATTTGATGTCGATTTTGCAGAAATCGCATTCACCGGAAATGGGGTCAATGGAGATTGGCAGCTCTGGTAAGGCGTATTTCTTTCAAAATGTCCATGTATAGTAATGTTTTTTTTCCACCAAAAAAACGACATAGTACAGTAGGCTTTTTTTCACCCAAAAAACCACATAGTATAGAAAGGCTTTTTTTCACCAAAAAAACGACATAGTATAGTATGGCTTTTTAATCTCACTAAAAACGACATAGTATAATAGTAAGGCTTTTTTCTTTCTAAGGATTTTGTACCTTTATCTCCATTGGCGCTGCCCTGACCACCACGTACCACCGTGGCCTCTGTACACACACACACACACACACACACACATACACAGATAATCATTTGGCGAGCAATCCTTATTTGCAAGCATGCCCACCTGTGCCCCGCCGCCTGCCATCACCGCCCTCCTCCTCTTCCTCCTCTTCCTCCCGACCTGCCAAAGACAAAATGCGTGGAAGCGCCCGCCAGGAGCGAGCGAACGAGTGGGTGAGCTACCGTTGGGATATTGGCAGATGAAATTGTGCTTCATGGAGCAGCGGTCGTCGTTCCACCGGTAGAGGTAAGCCCCGCCCGCTCCGGGAAGCGCGCCCGGCTGGTGATACATGACCACGCAGGACTCGGCGCCGCACGACGGCTCGTCCGGGTACCACTTCCTGCGCAGACCCCCAAAACAGGTGGAGATTCGACCATGGCTCGGACGGACGCACGTACGGACGGACAGATGGCGGGGATCTCGCCTGAAAGACGCCACGTTGCCGTCGCTCCATCTGTAGCGTTGCGGACAGGAAGCCCCGGGCCCGTCCCGATCCTCGCCATCCGCCCGGCTCAACCCGATCCAGAAATCCCCGTCGGAAATTCCCGAGCCGGAACGCAGGTCCTGGAAGAGGGGCGCCGTGGAGGGCCGCGTGAGCAGAGACGACGACGACGGCGGCCGCGACGACGGCCGCGACGGACTGACCGGACGGACCTGGAGCAACGTCTCGATGCGATCCTGTTCTCGCGCGCTGCCGATGCTGACCAGCGCGCCGCCGTCCACGCGGCACGCCAGCTCCGCTTCCCGAAAGTCCACGCGGCTGGACACGTCGCGGAAGTGCGCAATCTTGTAGCAATCCCCGTCGGAACACACCGTCTGTCCTGTTCAAATGGGTCACAGATTTACGCGGTCACGGTAGGCCGGACCGTCGGCCCGAGGCGAGCCGCGGCGGACGCCCGCCGCCACAGAGACGACGTCTGACGTCGGCCCAAAAAAATCCCCAAAGCCTCCTGCCGACTCACCGCTCAGCAGCTTTGCGCCACGGACGGCGGCCAGCAACGCCGCCACGGCCAGCAGCTCCGACTTCATCTTGTGCCGCTCTGTTGCTTTTTCAGGACTCGGCGTGGTCTCCTCCTCCTCCTCCTCCTCCTCCTCCTCTCTTCTTCTTCTTCTGGGCTTCGATGCGAGCCGGAGACAAGCCTGACCTCTCCTCGTTCCGCCCCATCCCCATCTGGGCCCCTCCCCCACAACCACTTAATTGAATTGGTAGAGGCGGTCGATCGCAAAAGGCAAGTCTCTCTTGAAGGCCGCAGACGAGCGGCAAAGAAGAGAAGATGGATGGCGTACGGTTGTAGAAATGACTTGTTTATTGGTCTCCTCTTCCTTCAGAGCTGGAATCGTGCACGAGGCCGACGACAAGAAAAAGGGCCAAGACGGCGTTTGAAGGGTCAAGCCGCCACCACCGGGAGCTGCCAGAGTTGCGGCGCCGAGGCGTCGCATATGGCCACGCGCCCGTTCTCCTCCGACGTCTATTTCAAAGAGAAGTGGCGAAGCAGTGGAGACTTCCCTGTGTTTTTAGAGCTTTTAAAATATCAAAAATACAGTGATAAAGACACCGGAAAGCTCATCATTTCTAATCAGATACTCATAAACTTACTTTCATTGTGCTGTACTTATTCAGAGTTTGCAAAACCATAATATTTCAACTAAGGTAAAAACTTCATATCAGTAGAATCAGCTATTCCCCCTTGTTAAAAAAAAGAAAATTGTACAATAGCCAGAGAATTAAAATATAATATGGTGGGACGACGGGGTGGAGAAAAAAATGGCAAGTCATATCATCATTCCAGCTCCGGAAGGAGGGTTTGGACATTTTAGATGAAGTGCAAAATGTATACTAAAGTGATTGTTGCAAACCTTTCCCATTACTTACTCTGAACATGTACTTTGTTTATTATATCACCCAAGTCTTGTGTACGTTATATACATTCCACGCTTATCTTGAGACCCATAATTCCTTCTTCCTAGCTGCAAAAGAAACCGCAAAGATCTCGAGGCCTAGGTACTAAATCATGTTGATTAAAAGACGAGCAAGCTTTAAAAAATCTTAATATAAAAATTCCTTTGTAACTGAAACCCACCCACACATTTTCAAATTCATGCCCACTATGAGAGAGAGAGTTAGCATACAAAACGTCCATTTATTTATGTATCTTTTACAGCGATTTTGAAGTGTGTTACTGTCAACTCAATCTTTAAACTCTTCAATTTATAAACAAGCAACCAAAATGTTCGGAGGTCGAGACTATAGAGATAAAATTAAACTCACTAAATGTTTTCGCTAATCATTATAATTATACTTGTTTACGAGGGGCAATGTTCTGATACTACTTGCACGTTAAATGTTATATCCCCTACGGAGTACAACCTGTATAAAATCTCGCGAGACACTAAATAGTTCCCGCCTTTGAAGGCGGGCGCAATGACGTCACTTCCTTTTTTCGCCATGTGACTCGCAAGCAGCACAAGTTAGTGAGCTACAAATGTTTGTCCAGCTCCAAATGTTTGTCGGAAGAATTTGGACAGTGTTCATCCGTAAAAGGACGTGAGTACATTCTATCATAATAATTCTAAAGTTGGCTATTTGTATCTCTGTGTTGTACATGCGCCTCAGTTGCAATGTTGCCCGAGTCATGGGCGTGGTAGTTATTGTATTGACGACATGGCGTCCATGTCTAGTCGGCGTTTGGCTTTGAAGTATGGTAATTATCTCCTTGCAATTGATTTTTCTCTCTTTATTGCGTTTAGTGGGACGTTCTTTCGGCTTTAGTAGCATTTTAACTGGTAACCTTTTTTTGGTAGGCGTGATTGATGTCGAATTTGCCGAAGTACAACTGTGAATCTGGATAAAATCTCGCGAGAAACTAAATAGTTCCCGCATTTGAAGGCGGACGCAATGACGCCACTTCCTTTTTTCGCCATGTGACTCGCGAGGAGCACGATGTTAGCGAGCTCCAAATGTTTGTCGGAAGAATTTGGACTGTGTTCATCCGTAAAAGGACGTGAGTACATTCTATCATAATAACTCTAAAGTTGGCTATTTGTATCTGTGTTGTACATGCGCCGCAGTTGCAATGTTGCCCAACTCATCGGCGTAGTAGTTACTGTGTTGACCACATGGCCGCCATGTCTGGTCGGTGTTTGGCTTTCTCCTCGCAATTGATTTTCTCTTTATTTTGTTGTGTTTAGTGGGACGTTCATTCGGGTTTAGTAGCATTTTAACCTGTAACTTTTTTGATAGGCGTGTTTGACGTCGAAATTGGCGATTCAAATGTTAGCATTCCGGACGTGAGGCTTTTGTTCAAAATGGCGACTATTAAAAAAAGTTCGTTCGTTCCTCTAATCTGCCATTTATTAACAAAGTAACACAGGTCTAGTGGGTTAATATTACTAAAATGTGTTTAACAGTAGTGCTAAAATTATACAGATTTCGAAGGGGGAAGAGAGATATACGGACAGAGAAATGAGGGGGTAATTTATTCCCACCCTCTGAAAAACAAAAGACAGGATATTGGATTGGAAAAAACGTTTTTTTTCTTCTAATTCGACATTTATTTTCAAAGTAACACAACAATAGTAGTTCAATATTACCAAAATGTGTTTACTATGAAGACCCGAATAATAGTAGGCACCAGAATAATAGTAGGCAGTGGAAAATTCCAAAAATAATGAATATTAGTAGTGGTAGTAGTAGTATTCCGGTGCCTACTATTATGAATTCATTTGGAATTTTCCACTCCCGACTATTATTCCAGTGCCTACTATTATTCGGGTCTTCATAGTCAAAGTAGTACTAAAATTATACAGATTTCGAAGGGGGCTGGACGTTAATTGTTTCAACAACAAGATATTGGATTGGAAAAATGTTGTATTCTAATCCACCATCTATTGACAATGTAACACAAAACTAGTGGTTTAATGTTATTAAAATGTGTTTTATAGTAGTCCAGATTTTTGAAGGGGGAGAGAGAGAGAGATGGACCCCAACCCACATCAACACGCTCGTTTCAAAACATTTTTTAAATAAACTTGGAAAATAAGTTTCACCTAACCTTACACTAAACATAATTCTAATTGTGTTCTGCATTTTTATATCTTCCTTTTCCCCGGCCGACCGGGTTGGCTGTTTATCCCGCTTCCAACCTGATTTTCACCATCGATGGGCTGTTTGCTTTCATATTTCCTTCAAAATATTCTGAAAATGATGCACACAAATGTCCTCACAATGGTATAACGCACGACCACTTGCCAACGATAAGTAATATATATTCCTCGTAATAGAGATCGCTACGCCATTTGCGCTGAGTGACGGGGGGGAAAAACACTGTTCTACACGAAAGAGATGCAGCAAAAAAGACTAGTGCGCTATAATCATAAACGGCTACATGTCTTGCTTTCGCGTATCTCGAAATTGGTCTTGTATCTAGAGATTATTTGCTCGAAATTTTACTCGTATGTCGAGCTACCGCTATATATTGTCAATTTTAAATGATAATATATTGTTGTGCCTTGTATTTTTTTTCAAAGTAAAAAGTACTGCAGCTGTAGTTTGGGAAACACGTTCTCAATCCATACCACTTTACAGGTTCTTCTGGGCGCCAACGCAAGTTGTCTCAAGATGTCGTCTTATGTAAGTTTCTTCTAATTGATTTGACTTTTAATTGACTATAACCCTAACCCTGAAACTAGTTTATTCGTAGGCAAGATTAATGACATAACCCGCAATTGGTCTTGAAACCCAAAATGCCTCCCATACGCTTTGATTTAAAAAGTATTTCCCATTAATATGGTCTCTTCCTGCCATCTTGTGGCTGTTTTGAAAAAGTTCACCATACAATTATTTTCCCGACATAAAACTCAGCCATCCTCTTTGATTTGAAATTTACTTCCCAGTAATATGATCTCTTGCTGCCATCTTGTGGCCGTTTGGACAAAGTGCACCCTGCAATTATTATTTTCCGACCCAAAAACCCTGCAATATTGTCCAGTAATATGGCGCCCCAAAAGAGGTGACCCCCCCCCCCCCACCCCCCATCACACACACACAGTCGGTCATTAAAAGGCTTTTGGGTTATATGTGATCGATGGCACTTTTTCCCCCATTTTGTCATCCAGAGTGGGACGAGTTGTCGTCAGACGAAGAATCTAAAGAGCGGGACGATTCCCGGTAGGCGTGCCAGGAGGCCGTCTATCCGTCTGTTTTCCAGGGAAGTTGGAACTGACATCTCCCCCCTCCCCACAGGTCCTTTGCCACGTTGGCCAACAAGGTGAACCGAGGCCTGCCTGTCTTCAACAAGGTATTCATCGGGCGCGCCGAGGTCCTCTGGCAGCACGTGGTGAAGCTCCCCGCCCTGGCCGGCCACCTGGCCACCTTCCAAAGTAGCCGGGATCACGGCCATCGCCGGCCTGGCCCTGGCGCCCTTCACCTTTGGGGCCTCGTTCATCGCCACGGCCGGTGGGATCAGATCGGCTTCCGCCAGCATCTCGGACAACGTCAATACCTTCTCCTCCCCCCGACCGCCTCCCTTCTCCTCCCCCCGACCTCCGCCTCTTCCGTCTACACCCCCCTCTCCCTCCTCTTCCCCTTCCCCTCCCTCTCCCTCCTCTTCCCCTCCCTCTCCCTCCTCTTCCCCTCCCTCTCCCTCCTCTTCTTCCTCCTCTTCTTCCTCTTCCTCCTCTTCCTTTCTCTCTCGCTCGCGCTTTCTCGCTCTCTGTTTTTTTCTCTTCGCGCTCGCGCTCTCGCGCACTCTCTTTCTCTCTCTCTCTGTTTTTTTCTCTCTTTCTCTCTCTCGCGCTCGCTTGTTCGCGCTCGTTCGCCCTCTTCTCACGCTCGTTCGCCCTCTTGCGCTCGCTCGTTCGCCCTCTTGCGCTCGCTCGTTCGCCCTCTTGCGCTCGCTCGTTCGCCCTCTTGCGCTCGCTCGTTCGCCCTCTTGCGCTCGCTCGTTCGCCCTCTTGCGCTCGCTCGTTCGCCCTCTTGCGCTCGCTCGTTCGCCCTCTTGCGCTCGCTCGTTCGCCCTCTTGCGCTCGCTCGTTCGCCCTCTTGCGCTCGCTCGTTCGCCCTCTTGCGCTCGCGCTCGTTTGCCCTCTTGCGCTCGCGCTCGTTTGCCCTCTTGCTCGCGCTCGTTTGCCCTCTTGCTCGCGCTCGTTCGCCCTCTTGCTCGCGCTCGCTCGCTCGCCCTCTTCTCGCGCTCGCTCGCCCTCTTCTCGCGCTCGCTCGCCCTCTTCTCGCTCGTTCGCCCTCTTCTCGCGCTCGCTCGTTCGCCCTCTTCTCGCTCGTTCGCCCTCTTCTCGCTCGTTCGCCCTCTTCTCGCTCGTTCGCCCTCTTCTCGCTCGTTCGCCCTCTTTCTCGCGCTCGCTCGCTCGCCCTCTTTCTCGCGCTCGCTCGCTCGCCCTCTTGCGCGCGCTCGCTCGCCCTCTTGCGCGCGCTCGTTCGCCCTCTTGCGCTCGCTCGTTCGCCCTCTTGCGCTCGCTCGTTCGCCCTCTTGCGCTCGCTCGTTCGCCCTCTTGCGCTCGCTCGTTCGCCCTCTTGCTCGCGCTCGCTCGCTCGCCCTCTTGCTCGCGCTCGCTCGCTCGCCCTCTTCTCGCTCGTTCGCCCTCTTCTCGCGCTCGCTCGTTCGTCCTCTGCTCGCTCGTTCGCCCTCTGTCTCGCGCTCGCTCGTTCGCCCTCTGTCTCGCGCTCGCTCGCTCGCCCTCTGTCTCGCGCTCGCTCGCTCGCCCTCTGTCTCGCGCTCGCTCGCTCGCCCTCTGTCTCGCGCTCGCTCGCTCGCCCTCTGTCTCGCGCTCGCTCGCTCGCCCTCTGTCTCGCGCTCGCTCGTTCGCCCTCTGTCTCGCGCTCGCTCGTTCGCCCTCTGTCTCGCGCTCGCTCGTTCGCCCTCTGTCTCGCGCTCTCTTGCGCCCTATGTCTCGCGCCCTCTCAGTCGCCGCCTCTTTCCGTCTCGTCTCACTTACGCCCTTCCTTCCTTTCTTCTTCACAGGATACGGACAGTTTGATGGAGTGGTGGAATACAGGGAAACGTGAGTAATTGAAACTTAAATGTACAAGATGTTATTTTTTTTCCATTTTGGAGCCAGCCAAGGCAAGATTAGAGTCGGTAATTGTCAGATGTTCAGTCAATTTTTAACCGAGAGGGCTTGCCTGCCGGTCTTGTCTGGGACGTTTACCAGACAGTCGGTCATTAAAAGGCTTTCGGTTTATATGTGATAGATGGCACTTTTTTCCCCATTTTGTCATCCAGAGTGGGACGAGTTGTCGTCAGACGAAGAATCTAAAGAGCGGGACGATTCCCGGTAGGCGTGCCAGGAGGCCGTCTATCCGTCTCTTTTCCAGGGAAGTTGGAACAGACATCTCCCCCCTCCCCACAGGGTCTTTTCCACTTTGGCCAACAAGGTGAACCGAGGCCTGCCTGTCTTCAACAAGGTATTCACCGGGGGCGCCGAAGTCCTCTGGCAGCACGTGGTGAAGCTCCACGCCCTGGCCGGCCAGCTGGCCACCTTCCACCAGAAGGCCTCGCTCATCGCCACGGCCGGAGGGGTCAGATCGGCTTCCGCCAGCATCTCGGACAACGTCAATAACATCCAGGAGCGCAAGAAGGTGAGCGCTTAGTTTGGATAACACGTTCTTACCCTATACTACTTTACAGTTTCTTCTGCAGACCCTTAATAAATGCCACATCCACTTCTGCAGACCCTTAATGCCACATTTGGACACCAACGCAAGTCGTCTCAAGATATTGTCTCATGTAAGTTTCTTCTAATTAATTCATGTTTTTCTGTTTAGTGTATTCTGGCACTTTTAATTGACTATAACCATAACTCTGAAACTAGTTCATTCGTAGGCCTGATTGATGACATAACCCGCAATTGGTCATGAAACCCAAATTGCCTCCCATGCACTTTGATTTAAAATATATTTCCCGGTCATATGGTCTCTATTCCTTCCATCTTGTGGCTGTTTTGAAAAAGTTCACCATACAATTATTTTTTTTCGACCTGAAAACCCTGCAATATTGTCCAGTAATATGGCGCCCCGAGGATAATGTGACCCCCCCCCCCCCCCCCCCCACCTGGACCTGGACACCCACGCCTGGACCTTCATCTCCATCTCCTGGATTTCCACCTCCCGCTCCTGGACCTGCATCCCCTGGAACTCCGGCACATCCATCTCCATCTCGTCAAACTCCGGCACATCCATCTCCATCTCGTCAAACTCCGGCACATCCATCTCCATCTTGCAAACTCCGGCACATCCATCTCCCATCTCTTCAGACTTCCTGCACCTCCATCTCCCATCCCGTGGACCTCTGCCACCTCCATCTCCCATCCGGTGGACCTCCGCCGCTCTCTCTCTCTCTCTCCCCCCGACCTCCGCCGCTCTCTCTCTCTCTCTCTCCCCCCGACCTCCGCCGCTCTCTCTCTCTCCCCCCGACCGCCGCCGCTCTCTCTCTCCCCCCCCCGACCGCCGCCGCTCTCTCTCTCCCCCCCCCCCCGACCGCCGCCGCTCTCTCTCTCTCTCTCTCTCTCTCTCTCTCTCTCTCTCTCTCTCTCTCTCTCTCTCTCTCTCTCTCTCTCTCTCTCTCTCTCTCTCCCGACCGCCGCCTCTCTCTCTCTCTCCCAACCGCCGCTTTTCCTCCCTCTCCCTCCTCTTCCTTCTCCTCTCCCTCGTCTTCCCCCCCTCTCCCTCTTCCCCCCCTCTCCCTCCTCCCTCCTCTCCCACCTTTTCTTCCTCCTCTTCCTCCACCTCTTCCTCCTCTTCCCCCCCTCTCCCTCTTCCTCCTCTTCTTCCTCCTCCTCTTCCCCCCTCTCCCTCTTCCTCCTCCTCCTCTTCTTCCTCCTCTTCTTCCTCCTCCTCTTCCCCCCTCTCCCTCTTCCTCCTCCTCTTCTTCCTCCTCTTCTTCCTCCTCTTTCTCTCTCTTTCTCTCTCGCTCGCGCTCGTTCGCTCGCGCTCGTTCGCTCGCGCTCGTTCGCTCGCGCTCGTTCGCTCGCGCTCGTTCGCTCGCGCTCGTTCGTTTGCGCTCGCGCTCGTTCGTTTGCGCTCGCGCTCGTTCGTTTGCGCTCGCGCTCGTTCGTTTGCGCTCGCGCTCGTTCGTTTGCGCTCGTTCGTTTGCGCTCGCGCTCGTTCGTTTGCGCTCGCGCTCGTTCGTTTGCGCTCGCGCTCGTTCGTTTGCGCTCGCGCTCGTTCGTTTGCGCTCGCGCTCGTTCGTTTGCGCTCGCGCTCGTTCGTTTGCGCTCGCGCTCGTTCGTTTGCGCTCGCGCTCGTTCGTTTGCGCTCGCGCTCGTTCGTTTGCGCTCGCGCTCGTTCGTTTGCGCTCGCTCGTTTGTTTGCGCTCGCTCGCTCGCTCGCTCTCTCGCTCGCTCTCTCGCTCGCTCGCTCGCTCGCTCTCTCGCTCGCTCGCTCGCTCTCTCTCTCGCTCGCTCTCTCTCTCTCTCGCTCTCTCTCTCGCTCTCTCTCTTTCTCTTCCCCCTTCCTCTCTGTCTTATCTCTCTTTTCTCCCCTCTCCCCCCTTCCTCTCCGTGTTATCTCTTTTCTTCCCTCTTCCCCCCTTTTCTTTCCGTCTTATCTCTTTTCCTTCCCTCTTCCCCCCTTCCTCTCCCTCTTATCTCTCTCTTCCTCCCTCTTATCTCTCTCTCTTCCCCCTTCCTCTCCCTCTTATCTCTCTCTTTCTCCCCCTTTCTCTCCGTCTTTCTCTCTCTCTCTTTCTCCCCCTCTTTCTCTCCGTCTTTCTCTCCCCCCCCTTCCTCTCCGTCTTTCTCTCTCCCCCCTTCCTCTCCGTCTTTCTCTCTCCCCCTTCCTCTCCGTCTTTCTCTCTCCCCCCTTCCTCTCCGTCTTTCTCTCTCCCCCCCTTCCTCTCCGTCTTTTCTCTCTCCCCCTTCCTCTCCGTCTTTCTCTCTCCCCCCCTTCCTCTCCGTCTTTCTCTCTCCCCCCCTTCCTCTCCGTCTTTTATCACTCCCCCCTTCCTCTCCGTCTTTCTCTCTCTCCCCCCCCTTCCTCTCCGTCTTTCTCTCTCCCCCCTTCCTCTCCATCTTATATCTCTCTCCCCCCCTTCCTCTCCATCTTATATCTCTCTCCCCCCCTTCCTCTCCATCTTATATCTCTCTCCCCCCCCTTCCTCTCCATCTTATATCTCTCTCCCCCCTTCCTCTCCATCTTATATCTCTCTCCCCCCTTCCTCTCCATCTTATATCTCTCTCCCCCTCCTCTCCATCTTATATCTCTCTCCCCCCCTTTCCTCTCCATCTTATATCTCTCTCCCCCCTTCCTCTCCATCTTATATCTCTCTCCCCCCCCTTCCTCTCCATCTTATATCTCTCTCCCCCCCTTCCTCTCCATCTTATATCTCTCTCCCCCTTCCTCTCCTCTTATATCTCTCTCCCCCCTTCCTCTCCATCTTATATCTCTCTCCCGCGCCTTCCTCTCCATCTTATATCTCTCTCCCCCCTTTCCTCTCCATCTTATATCTCTCTCCCCCCTTCCTCTCTTATATCT